>NW_026863574.1:0-5497 GCF_026571515.1 Ruditapes philippinarum
AAAAGGCACTTTATTTTAGAAAGGTCCAAATAGTGCGTATTATAACTTTTAGAGCATGTTAGATGTTAATTATTAAAAAGAATGTAAGACTGAATGTTTGTCATAAAGGTAGCAAAATGTAAGCAAAGTAGTATTTACTCTTCTTGCGGCTCCGGTTAATCGGTACGTCCGACAAATGACGTAACGTGTCCAATAAAGGATCACACGAATCCATTATTGACTTTTCCTTTGTATTTATAATTCAAACATTGTAAATTAAGCTCCTGTATATAATATTACTCCATTGATTGAGTCGACACTGGTTATAACAGCGTAATATCGTCACGGTGATAGCGTTCAAGTTAATTAATTAGTGACGTAACGTTATTGTGACGTCATGATTTTAGAAGCGGCGGTAAATGGTTTGCGTTCTTGCCATTGGTTAATATTACAGCTAGAAACTTCAGTCTTTTTTCGGCCGAAGGCCGTCTGATTCAACATTGACTTCCGCTTAAACTAACAGTAAAGAAATGAAAATAGGCAGAATTTTCATTGGTCATTTTAACACTAATAGCCTGTTCGATTGATACTTCAGAAGAGCTTCCGTTATAGGTAGAGGTCTGTTCAAATGCGCGATGGCAAGAATTGTTGGAAAAAGATATAAATCAGAATAAATATAAAAACACAATAATGATATTTTCTAGATGTTTCTAGCAGCTTTTCAATAAATATATGACATTAAATATGACAGATCGCCTTTTTGATACTTTTGCGTTCGATTGGGTTTCTCTTCTAAGCTGTACTAGTCATTATGTTCTCTCCTCGTTTTCGAACCGGGCATACATGTAAGACGATTGAAACGAACTTTCGACTAATTTACAGTTGCAAAATTCTCCGTGGAATTAGTGTACAGTATCTACTGAATCTTTGTTTTATTATAAATTCCTATATATTCAAATCAAATTCCATTTTGATTAAAATTAAATAATGTAAGTAATATTGTTTAAATCTAAGACGACAATTAATCGGGTAAAAATGAACTGAAATAAAACTATTGAGGACGAATAAAATGTTCTGTTTGCGGTTAGCATGGTTAGTAGTAGCTTATCCTATGCAAGTTAACAAGTTTGACTTCGTCCGAGTATCTTTTTAAAGATACTTCTTGTTAACAGTTTTAATATGTTTGCAGTTTTTCTACCTGTTAACTGAAATGTCTACTTTCTGCTTCTGCAACATTAGAGCTACATAGTTTCAATTCATTTTGTTTCTTTTTTAGTTTGAAGCGCATCTGATTTATTACAAACTAAACTTTTAATCAGAAAGCCAATCTCAATTTAAAAGACAATTTATAATGTTAAAATCTTCTTTTACTTGTCATCATTGCAGGATGTCGGTAAATCATGTCATTCAAAGAGAAAATTTGAGCCGCGTCATGACAAAACCAACATAATGCGTTTGCGACCAGCATGGATCCAGACCAGCCTGCGCATCCGCGCGGTCTGATCAGAATCCATGCTGTTCGCTATCAGTTTCTCTACTTGTAATAGACTTGGTAAGCGAACAACATGGATCCTGATCAGACTGGGCGGATGCGCAGGCTGGTCTGGATCCATGCTGGTCGCAAACCAATTATGTTGGTTTTGACGTGACGCGGCTCATTTTATGAGTTTAGGTTCCATGCTGAATTTATTGAACGTGTTAAGAAAAATACATGCATAGATAACATAATGTTATTTTATGCAACGAGTTCAATAAATTCGTAAGGAATCGGCAGGAATAAAATATGTTCTGAATGTTCGTGAAGTTGGCAGCCTGGCAGCCTGGCAGCCTGAAATTGGCAGCCTAGCAGCCTGGCAGCCTAACAGCCTGGCAGCCTAAAAGCCTAGCAGCCTGGTAGCCTAACAGCCTAAAGAAAACTAAGAATAGTATGAAAACATGAAAACCGTCGGAAATACATCAGTAGCACTTCCTTAGATCATTCCACGCCTTTTTTCAATATCGTGATCTTTATTTTTTAAGATGTTGAACTTTATATTAAAGAAACATTGATAATTTTCAAACACATCATTCAAGTTTTTCCACCTTAAACGGTAAATAATTATAGAAAATTAGTAATATCACGCAATAGTGTTTTGTTCTTAATGAGGTGCAATTCGGACTAATCCCCTAGAGGTAAATCCGTAAAGTACCGGCAAACGGTATTTAGCTAGGTTTTCGAAAAGGTCAATTAACCAATCATGTACGGTTTACAGATCACATGCTCCTCCATGTACCGAAAACAGGTCACGTGCTCCTCCATGCCTCAAAAGTTAAACGCGACCGCGGGGAATTATATGGACAGAGAAGTTTTCTTAGTCAATTCAGATTTAGATCTTCAAAACATTGTTGTCGAGAAAAGTTTAATTTTAAATTATTTAGATATGCATCGTTTTGTGAAATGAACATATAAGATTGTATTATGTCTAGCTCTACGCTGTCGTAAATTGACAATTTGACTATGTTGATCCATGGATCTACCCCCCCCCCCCCTGCCCCCACGGCTATTCATTTAGCTATGTCTGAATCTCGCCATAATGTAAAATCATTCGCGGTGTTTCAGATATGATGATTATTGTAATGAAACCCTTTAACAAAACAAAAACAAACAAAAAATGATGTAGGGTTCTTATATACGATAATCTAGCTAGGTGCACTTTTGCTATTTTCAATGGCGTAAAGACTGGTAGAAGCAATTTTTTTTTTTACATTACAGTACAGAGTTATAACAAATTATATTTTTCCCTCAATTTATTGCAATTTGAAGTTAAAGTAGGTAGTAGTTCACTCTTCATTGTAAAATTTATTTTCCATTCCACCTTTAATTTACTTTACACAACCATGAACCTAAATAGATGAGCCGCGCTGTGTGGGGGCGCTGTAGGGGGGGGCGGCATGGTAGGTTTGCGGCCGGCGTGGGTCCGTGCCGACCTTAAAGTCTGCGTGATCTGGTCGGGATCCATGTTGTTCGCTATCAGTTTCTTTATTTGTTATGGGGTTTGTAGGCAGGCGGCATGGATCCTGGTCGGGGTGCGCGGGCTGGTCTGGGTCCGTGCTGGTTGCGGGCCCATTGTGTTGGTTTTGTCTTGGCGCGGCTCAGATAGATATTTTAATGTAATAAAAGGATAGCTATTTCATTAAATGCTTATGAACCTCTTTAAATGATTTAAATATAATGAACACCATCATAACCCGGCCATCTAAAAAATATAAAACTTTTATTTTGAAAGGATATCATTTATTTATTTTTTACTGTTTCTTTTAAGTTTGACCATTGATCTACACATTATAAAACTTTAAACTTTCATTTGGATGTTAGAAGTTTTTAATTTAGAGGTTAGAAGTTTTCATTTCTTTAGGATTTCTTATAACCTTATGCTATATAGTACAGTCCCTGGGGACCTTTTGTGTGCAAAAAAGGTCCATGGATAAATGTTATACGAATGTAAAGCTAAATGTTTGAAGTTTACAAAAAATTTGGGTAGACATGTCAAATCATGGTACGTTTTGAGAAATCCAAGATGGCCGCCAAGATGGCCGCCAAGATGGCCGCCAAATTATTTAAAAAAGGCTAATACGCAATGTATATGATAAAATTAGTTCTTTTTTGTATTTATTTTGGTACAGGTGATGTTAAAACTTCACATCCTATTGGAACAATATGAAAAAGGGTCCTTTTCCTTTTTCTTATACATATTCTCTTGTTTTCATAGAGAAATTTTGCTAAAAAAGCATGAAAAAGTATCAAAAATCGACATGGGGCTGGCATTGTTTCCTATCAGTCGAGGCATAGCGGTGAAAACTAATATTTTTACCATATTATACAAAGACCTGATCAACAACTTACTAATTGTACCTTTATTTTTATTGTGTAAAAATGTGAATTCTGACATTCCTAAAGTGGGTGGGGTACACGAAAATTGAGTCCCAATTTCTAGTGAACTGATATATAACAATTATTAAGACTAAGAAGAACCAACAAGATTACATTTTAAAATGTTCTTAAGTCTTTAATTTTTTAAAAGATAGATTTTCATTCTACCAACAACATTAATTGGTTCTGTTGCCATGGCAACAAAGTGGTAAAATGAGAGAAACCCGAAAACGTATGAGGCTTTCAGTTTTATCAGTTCAAGCATGTTGTAGAAGTTAATGTTATGATTATGCATTACATAATTCAGAGTTGGATACATTTGAAACATAAAAAAATCATTTCAAATTTCACTACATTTACTTTCCATGAAAAAACACAAATTTGAATTAAAACATCTGTAACATTTTGCTGAACCGTTACTGTAACAATAAAAACGCTTAAAGTTTTAGAGGCAAAAGATAATAATGAAATCTACTCAGAGTTATATTGAAGAATAAAATTTATGCTTGATGTTTGGCCTGATGTGAGAAAAAAGCTTTTCAACATTCTTCATTTATTGGTCATTAAATAATAATAATAATAAATAACAAATAAAGCAAAAAAAATCCCACAGATCAAATGTGACAAGAAGGAATAGACAATATGTTGTGATGAAGAATGTCTTCAAGATAATGTGCGATAGATGCATCTGGAAAACCTAAATGATTGTGTTCTCATCTCAATGCAATACAAGCCCAGCTGAAATAGTGTAACAGTTGGAAAAACATGGATAAAATCACCATTTTGTGTTAGAAATTTGACACTGTCTTCCATTCTAAAAATATAGGGCAGCATAAATTATAAATCCTGTATAGATGTCTTGTTACGCAAAACAAAGGCCTAATTCCACCGTTGCCTCAAAATTCTTTATAAATAATTTTGTGACCTACAGGTCAGACCACCTAATGCTTTGTTATACGGTCAGTATGCCTTAAATGATCATCAACAAACTCCGGACTGTTCATCAAATGGCATCTTGTCTTATTACCAAAAACAACCCCTCCATTTACACGGTGGAGAATCACGCCGTTCGTTACCCAAACAAACAAGATGGCGGATGCAGCCAAAAAGTAAGTTTTTCCCTTTTTTCTCTGAAATTCGTGACTTTCTAATGTAAAGGTTCATATAACATTACAAGTTACAACCTTCTACACAATTTTCCTGGCACACAGGATTTTATTTCATGATGTTTCGTCCCGTTCTTCATCTGAAATGCGCGTCACCAGATTCGAAGTGAGAGAATTTTCCACCGGTTTGATCGTGGTAACGTACGGCATTTTCACTCAAATTCACTTTTTCTATTACATATATGTATATTAACTGAAACCACTGACTTAAAAAAGTTGTAATATGTTGACAAGTAAGCAATCATGCCAATTCTGGCTAGATTTACTGCTGTAAATATTAATATCAAATATATATATATATATATATATATCAAATATATATATATATATCAAATATATTATATATATATATATATACATATATATACATGTATATATATATATATCATATATATTTTTTATTTTTTTTGAATATATATATGCAATATATATATATATATAT
>NW_026863575.1:5000-7751 GCF_026571515.1 Ruditapes philippinarum
GCAAAAGTTACTTTTAGCTTTGCTTTTATCTTTTTAAAGATGCATTTCTCAATTATGTTCATGTAGGTATCCAAACACAGCTTGCGAGTTACTAACCTCTGATGTGTCCCAGATAAATGACGCACTGGCTGGCAGTGAGGAACTTGTGAAAAAACTCTACGCTTTCCTAGATACAGACAGTACGCTTAATCCATTACTTGCCAGTTTCTTCAGTAAAGTTATGGGTCTTCTTATAACCAGGAAAAGTGAAATGGTAAGTTTGTTGGTATGTTTGAACAAAACAGGAATATCACTATTTATTGTAGCTTTAACCCTCAACCTGTGCAAACCAAGATAAGCTGGCACACCTGAGCTTGTCTAAACATGGTCTGCACAGTTAGATGTTAAGTTGATACATATTTTGAAATTTACCCTATAAATGATGCATGATTGATTAAAGATATTTATTAATGTTGCAAGGGTTAAGCAGAAATTGCTATTTACACTATGATACGTTCTACATAGACAACATATGAATGCTTGTGTTTAGTTGTGACATGTTAGTAATCACAATTGTAGTGTTCATTATTTAATTTTATGTCACATTGGCAAATATTCAGTATCCGATAATGTAAATAAGAGCCCTAACGTGAAAGTTTACCAAATGATACAGGAGATTGTTTGAAATTAGACTTTCTGTGAATGTCAACATTGTAACATTACTAAGAATACCAAATTCATAAAACAATAATGAAAGAAAATGAGAATGGTAAACAAAATCTGTAAAAAAAAGAGATCACTGTTTTAAGTTATATTTTGTTGCATTATATGTTTTGATACAAAATGTGTAGTCAAAGGAAATATATATAATTGTCTTGATAAAACTAAAGTTGATAACCAGGCATTGATTTTGTTTTTTCTGTTTGATTGTTTCAGATATTAGAATTTCTACAATCACGGGAAGATTTTGTTGGTACACTTTTAAAACATATAGGGACCTCGGCCATTATGGATTTACTTCTACGATTGCTCACATGTATAGAATCACCAGAAATCAGACGTGCCATGATAGAGGTATAATAATTTCAAATACAAGTATTTATAACATATATGAATAAATTTTTGTTCACCTGCAAAAATGCTGCATTATTTTCCCTAAATTATTAAATGAAGAGCGTGGCAAATTGTGCAGAAACTAGTCAACTGTATTCATAAAGATTATGATGAAGATGTAAGAAATTTGTTCTCTAAATAATTGATTAACAATGGCTACTTTTGCCTATATGTTAAATAAAATGCTTTAAAAACAACTCGGGAGTGCTAAAGAAGTGCCTACTAGTATATTTTAATTGGTTACTTTAAACTGAGGTAATGTGTAATAATACCAAGCTTATGATGCCAATCAACACTCGAGCAAAGTAGTAATTTTGCACAGTCTGGCTATCCACTATGTCATTGGTATTTGTGTACTTTGATATCAGAATCTCCTTAAATATAATAAAACCTTTTATATACAGTTGATGATTCTCAAAAGTCCAGTACTATTCATGTATTAAGAAATCTAGCAGGTTTAAGTTTAGTTTTAAATGCCAATACGAATTTCTCGATAATACAGAAATTGTTTCACCCAAAGTTTCTGTACCTATTATTGAAATAGAGCAGCTAAATTAAATGAATTCTTAATTGAAAATGGAAATGGATGGCTCCTTTGAGAAATGTTAATTTATTTGTTCTAATTGGCAGAGATGAAGTATTTATAAATATCTTGAGTAATGTTTTATTCTAGTTCTAATTTTAACTCTCAGAGATTGCATGAAATCATTGTGTTGAATGTGGATGTTTTGTTTATAACATTGTTATGTTTGCCTGAATTTCAGTGGTTGAATGAACAGCAAATTGTGCAGAAACTAGTCAACTGTATTCATAAAGATTATGATGAAGATGTAAGACATTTGTTCTCTAAATTATTGATTAGCAATGTTCTGTATATTTATATTAAAGGTCATCCAAGGTAGAACTTAATTAAATGTCTCATTTACAATATAGGTTAATGCATATACAATTTAAATAGTAATGCATGGCTTATGTTACAATAAATGTTTTTATGGTAAGCAGTTACTGCAGGCAAACCTGTATGTCTGCAAATATATGTTACTGTTATTTTTATGCCACCGCAGCATCTGCGATGCGGTGGCATATAGCGATTCACCTGTGTGTTTGTTTGTGTGTGTGTGTGTGTGTTATATAGATTATATAGTGAACTTAAAAAATCTTCTTGTGAAAAACCACTTGTCCAATTTCAACCAAACTTGGCAGGATTGATCCTTGGGTGAAGGGCTTCCAAAGTTGTTCAAAGAATTTCATTCCATGCAGAAATCTGGTTGCCATGGCAACCAAAAGGAATTATAAGAATAAATTTAAAAAATCTTCTTGTAAAGACCCAAAAGGCCTAGAGCTAAGATATTTTGCATAAGGCATTGTCTGGTAGACCTCTACCAAGATTGTTCAAATTATAACCCTGGGGTCAAAATCGGCCCCGCCCCGGGGGTCATTGATTTTCACTATATGTACATATAGTAAAAACTTAAAATAACTTCTTGTAATGACCCAAAAGGCCTAGAGCTAAGATATTTTGCATAAGGCATTGTCTGGTAGACCTCTACCAAGATTATTCAAATAATAACCCTGGGGTCAAAATCGGCCCCGCCCCGGGGTCATTGATTTTCACTATATGTACATATTATAAAAACTTAAAATAACTTCTTGTAAACC